>NC_061116.1:115596543-115628077 GCF_002878395.1 Capsicum annuum | reverse complement strand
AATATAATATAATATAATATAATATAATATAATATAATATAATGTAATAATACATATACATATGTTCATACATACACACAAACACACACACACACTAATATATATATATATATATATGGATCAAAGATACACACCTATATAATATTATATATGGAGGGGAATGACATGCCTACCCAATATTATATAGAGAAAATTCTCAAAATACCTCTAAATTTTGTTACATTAATGAATATCATTTCCATTCTAAATGTTGGATTAGCCACGTCTGTATCTACAATAAATGGAACGTTTTAACCTGATCATTATCACTATTAATATTCCTCATTTCGTCTGATTCATCATTTTCAGAAGAGAAGTTATGATTATCAGTTTATGAACTTATTCCTCTTATAGTAACTCTGCAAAATTGGTGCTCTTAGATTCTTTCATCACTTTATCTTTCATTTTCTCTATCTTCCTCCATTTTTCACTATCTTCCACATCTTTCTTTCATTCTCTTTTTAATTTATCTTTTTCTACTCTTTCAATTGCATATTTGGATCATCTTTCCCAGTACTATCCCATACTTTAAGCTGTTCATGGTCTTAATCGATCTCTAAACAATTTAGTTTATCTTCACTTGCATGCATATGACATTCATCATTTTCAACATTATCACTATCGTTATTTTTATTCCTATGTTCTGCTCTTTCCAAGTCAACATCATTTAATTCAATACTAATTTATGCAGAACTGGGAAAATAATTATCTTCAACATAATTAAATGCATCCAAATTTTTTTTTTACAAATCAAACTCCCCTTTATCTTTGCTTTAAAACTCAAATTCTTCTTCCACTTTGATTTAAAAATCAAATTTCCGCTCAACTTTGAACAACTGATATCTTCTTTCCTTTATCTTAATTTACGTATTTGTATATCTATTTTACCCTTGCTTTATCAATTTCTTTCTTTTTTACTTCTTTAAAATTGTGATATTTTTTATTTTTTAATTGATGTAACGATATGTTATTGAAAAACTAAATATTTATTTTCTAGAAAAAAATAAGGAATATTAATTAAATGAATAAGCTAATAATGTTCTATAATGAAATAAATGATGAAAATAAAGAAAATTAATCTTATTAATAATAATTATAAATTCAATATCAATTTATATATGTACAAGTAAAAATAACATGTAACAGTTACTTTATAAATATATTTCAATGTAGCTGATATAGTAATAAAATAAAATAAAGGTATATTTTATAAAAACATCATCTATTTCTTTTATAAATGAAATTTGAATTATAATTTGGAAAATATTCTATTATACCAAAACTTGTTTATCTAAATAGATAATAGTGAATAATAAAATTAATATTAAAATATACCCACATGCATGCATATACATACCTAATGCATGTAGAAATAAACACAAAATTTTGTGACAAATTCATAAAATAGTATGTGATAATGCTCAAAATACACCCTAAAAATGAGTGCACATAGTCATTAGCAGTATAATTATCCAACTTAGAATTGAGGTCGATCTCACGAAGAACGATGTAACCAGTGACCAAGAAAGCATGGAATAAAAGAAACTTTCTATAACCTGGACAAGAGATACAAGTGTTTTGAGGATTTTCAAATATAAGAAGTGAAACACGGATCGAATAAATTATAATATGAATAAGTTGATCAATGGATTTGACAAACTATGGAAAACTAGCCCTAGAACCACAAGTATACACCATGTCTTTCGACTGACTAATGAATATTTCTTGACTCAATTGCATCGAATATTAGCAAAGTGTCAACACGAATAGTTCCAATCTATAGCTACACTAGGATATGACTATATCTAGTAACAAAACTCATTAAATGGGTCGTTCAACCCAAATCGCGCTAAATTAACCTTTTCGAATATCAATTATCTCTTTCAAACATTAATCATCGTAGATGGAAAATCCCCACTCTAATATCTGATTTCAAGCTCAACTAGAGTAGAAGTTGATAAAATATAAGATTAATTACAACAAGGAAAATCTATTTATAATTTAAAAGTATTCAATCAATAAAAAAGCATGAGATAAAATTAAAACCCAAATTCAAAACATAAACATTGAATTATGTCCAACAAAACCATTCAAGAATGAATCTAACTACACCCAAATATTTAATACAAAGCAATGGAATGGAGAAATTAAGAAATACACTACAAAGCATCCAAAATCTTCACTCCAAGAGTGTTAAGTCAAGAACCCTATCCTCCAAGGTTGATAAATATTTCAAGAATCATGTTTCAGATCTAAAGATCTCTTTTTAGTTGGAAAATGCATAACAGATAATTACAAAAATGCCATCATGTCTCGAACATATTGGTGGCATGTGGGTCTGCATCTCAGGGTTTCAGTGTTTTGTCAGTTGAGATGTCCCCTCAAATATGAAGGTACATGGTCGCATTCCCCTTCACATGGGTCCACATCTCAGGGTTTTAATGTTTTGCAGCTGAGATACCCTATAAGTAATGAGCGTACATGACCACATATTGGAGCATATGCCAGCATATATTATAATTTGTTGGAGCACATGGCCATGCATCTCATGTATTTTCTTTTAGTAATTCTATTATGCATCTCATGTCTTCTCTTTCAGTAATTCTATTAACTTATCTGTGGACCCTTTTCTTCTTATTTCTGTTACTTTACATCTACACTCTTTGTAAGCCCAAAGTACCTAAAATAAACACCATTTAAAGTATAATTAGCCTCATATTGTGAATTAATGATACAAAATCATTAGAAAAGAGATATAATTAAGTTGAAAACCTTTCACTTATCAATACCCCCAACTTAAAGACTTTGCTTTTCCTCAAGCAACATAAAATAAAAACTTAATGAGGCTATAAATTTAAGCTCAAAAACCAACATCAACACTTTCACGTGACATTGTTCAATTCGGCACCATGACTATGACTTTGGTTGGTGCTAACAATTAGTCAACAAGCATATGCGTTTTACCCAAGAAATTACCTCAAAATTAAACACACTTTTTAGAACACAAGGAATTTCAAGAATGATCAAGTAACAACAACTAATTATCAAGAAGTGACTTAAAACACTAGTTAACTAAACATGCTCCCTTGACTCATTTTGGAAATTTTTTAACTTCACTAATATATATTGGTTCACATGCCCATACAAGAAAAAAAAGTCCCAAAACATACAATATTTACAACATTAATACAAGGGGAAAATGCACAAACACTCACACTCAACAAAGAATTTTCAATGCAAACAAGTATTAGACCATAGGCTTGTACTTATTTTCAATTGCCACTAACACAAAAGTGTTCAGTTAAAGATCTTAAATACTTTTTCTATTTCATAATATAGTGTCATGGCCCAATTTACCAAATTGTGAGCACTTATTCTAATTCACCTAGATAAAAGAATCCCTTACAACCCCTTCAACATAACATGTAAAAGTCTTAATTAAATAGAAATAACCAACCTTTATGAAAAATATTAGGTACAAAAATATAAACTACCTTTTATGTCCCTTCAAGTCATTTTCTATATTTCTACTTATTTTTTTTCCATTTAGAGCTTTCCAATAGATGCCACAAGTAATTTATGACTTGCTGAAACTAATATTTCAGTTACCCAGTAGTTTATTTGAATTTTAGAGCCAATTCTCCATATTATAACCTTCGCTAGTTCAAATGGGATACCAAGAGAAAACTATATTTAAATTATCTCGTATGCCAATTTTGATTATCCCAAAAGCTCTGGAACATCGATAATAGGTTAGATGGTCACTTGGTTCAGGTCCTGAGGCTCCCAAACTCATTTCAAAAAATTGGCCAAAAATTAAGAAAATTATAAGTGGGTCTGAGACCCACTTTTCATCAAAACAACCTAAGATGGAAATTATGGTTGCACCATTGAGCCCAAAACATTGAATTTAATAGGGTACCATAGCTCATTTGTGCATAGAGGATTTGGATGAATCCCAAAAGGTTGGCAAAACATGGATTAAACTTGATACTTCAGCTGGTCCACCCACTTAAGTGGCCAATTGGGCAGTTTAAGCAAAGGTCTGTTAAAGTACCCAATAGACTGTTGCAGTCAGGCTAGCCTAGTTAAATACCACTAATAGAAAAGCTTGCTAAAGCATTAGCTACTAAAATGGCCAGGGACCACTTAAGCAATACCTATTTCTCCATTCAAATGTCACTGAAGCAACAGTAGGTTGCTGAAGTGGCACCGTGTACCTGGGCACGATATAAATACCCAATTTAGCGCATTTTTCATCATTTCCCAATCATTCTTTAGGTTCTTAAGCCCTAAAAAGTGGAAAAAGTTTGGAATAAATTTGTGGATGGTTTTTGAGATTGGATAAGGATTATTTATGCAATTCTCCATATTTATGGTAAGATTCCATAATTTTATGGTTAATTTTTCCATTCTTTTCTAAAAAATAATGGTAGCTTTATTTTAGCACCATTAAAGATTAAAATTCTCCCATTTTAAGGTTAAATATTCCTTCAGTATAGATGGACGTTGAGTTGGTTTTGGAAATGTAATTTACATAAATGGGCCCTACATGAGATTTTGACATAATTTTGAACCCAAAGCATAATAGTAAAATATGGACATCATTGTTCTTATTTTAATGAGTAAATTGTTTGTTTTGATATCGTAGCATCTTGTAGAAGCTTCTCAAAAGGGAAAATCTGAGATTTTAAAGATTCTTCGAGCTTTTTTTCAATACCTAGGTAGGATAGGCTTACCTTCTTCATAGATTGATCTATCTCATAGTCCAATTAGGATATTATGCTAGATATAGGGAAGGATTTAGATGTTGGAGTATGAATGAGAGTATTTAATTTAATTGGACATTAGGCTAACTTGAAACCGTAGACTTGGAGTAGTTAGCATAGTTATTCATGGCTTAGGTGGATTGAGATTCATGGCATATATATTTAGAATGTAAGTGCCTTAATTACTTAAGGTATGTGAAATTGCCTAGTTATCATGTTAGAGTAGAATTGTACTTAGTTTCTTAAGTTAAGAGAGTTTCCTTAGTTGTTATTGTTCTAGGTAAGATTACCTCAGTTGTTCATGTTTGGGAAGGATTTCTATATTATGGCTAATTTTGGCTTACTTGACATCTAGTAATGAACTTAGATACCTCATCCTAGTCCAAAGTAGAAGTTGACAAAAAGGATTTTGGGGGATTAGAAGTGGGCCTATTTGGCCCACCTTAGGTCAAGACTTATGATAACCTTGTAGACATATTTATATATGATATACTCTTATTGATTGTAATTCAACACTTGACGAGATTGAACATAATTATTGAGTATGTTAGTTGGATATTAAAAGATCGATGCTAATTTTTTAGTATCGCTAATGATATTGCTCATATTTATTATTAAGGATATAATTTATGTGTATGATTTATGAATTATATATGTGATTATTGGTATAGCTTCCAAAAATAATTAATAATATGGCATATGGACATGCTTAATGATATAAGTACTTACGTGATTTAAAGTATGGCTTATAGTTATGATATTTATCTATTTGATATTTCTTGTAGGTATGATATGACCAATAGATATGAAATGTCTTATAGATATGATATAGCTTATATACATGATATGGCTTATATACATGATATAGCTTATATATGTGGTATAACTTACATTATGAATGTAATATGGCTTCTAAACATGAGTATGACTTATAGGCATAATATGGCTTATAAGGTGTAGCTTACAGATATGATTGATGGCTTACAGATATGATTGTTGAAATAACTTATGACCTTGAATATTGGAATAGTCTATTGACATGGGTATTGGCATGACTTATTAACGCGGTATTAGCATAATCTACTGGGTGAGCTTATTATTATGGGTTTTTTGACATTGTTTATTAATATTTATTATAAATATGATTTTCAATTTGAGTCTGGTAATTGGCAATGATATTGATAATATGGGTTGTGGATCGAGTCTGGAAAATAATAGTAATGATAAAGCTATAAATGAGTTGTGGTTTAAGTATGGCATTGAGAGTTGTGTAAGAGCTGGTATGATTTGAATGGATGTTTGGTTATTGCATGATGCTTGGGTTATTTATGACTATTGAGTTATTAGTTTTCCTATTGTACCCTCCAAGCTTATGGGTACCTGTGTTTGGTTATTTACTTATCCGCACTCATTGGCTTATGGTGGTCAATCTTGTAGTTATAATGGTATTATCCTTATGTTTTTATCTTGTATGCATTTACTTATCCATGTATAGCGGTGTTAATGCTTATTTCTAGATTTTTTTCTTTTATTTAACTTAACATTATTTCTCATGCATCTTATCATATTTATATCATGATTTAGCTTAGTCGGTCGATGATGCCTAATGAGTACTTGTGGTTTTGGTACTCATACTACTCTTCTGTACCTTTTTGGTGAAGATATGAGTACTTGTTGTCATCGTTGATTTGATGTTTGTGCAGAGTTAATTTAAGAGATTGGGTGAGCTCTTAGAGCCGAAGTTATCCTTTTTCTTCCATTTATCTATATCTAGTAGTTCTTCTTCGAAATGTATTATATTTGACTATTTAGTACTCGTAGTTCTTTTGTTGTAGCTCTTGTAATGTCATTACTATCTATCTATTAGACCATTATATTGTATTATTGCTCTATGAATCTTTAATTGTTAATTTTTGTCTTTTAGGCCATTTCCACTAATTTAGCCCATTTATTCTAGCTTCAGGCTATAATCCATCTTACCTACAGGAGGGATAGAGTAGGTGTCATCATGACTCATAAATTGAGTCATTAAAAATTTATAGCAGATCCTAGGTTCATCGATATTATTGTTACAAGAGAACGTTTCTAGTAGAGTCCCACAAATCATAATGAAGACATTCATTTCTTGTTTTATGGAGTCTATAGGATATTCTTAGTAGTTTTCACTTATTCACTTATTTCATGCTAAGAGTCTGAGTTGGTTTTGTAAAGCATTTCTTTAGTTTCACTCTTTCACAAATATCTAGGACAAATGCTACCACTATATGAGACAAGGGTCTAAAGATTGAGCCAAGGGATTATGTCACTATTCATGGATAACCTAAAGGTTATGGACAACCTTAAGATATGTACCCCACTAGAGGCTAGGATAGAGGGCCTTCACCAAACTCTATTCCTGCTTCTGATCTAGAGATTCTTCTACCCCAACTAGCAGTGGGCCAAGGACTAGCCCAAGCTTTACCAAATTTATTTCTTCTTTAATGCTCAAGTATGCATTGGTTTAAATTTTAGGATTGGTTGTTAGTGCACAATCTGATGGTACACAGTCTAAATATCAAATTAGTGTTGAGGCGGCGCTACAGCTATAGCTCCAACTCCTAGAGTTGAGGTCCCTTCTATATCGGTGGTTGCTTAGCCAGTAGTTGCTCAGCTAGTGGTTGCCCAGCCTACTATTTTTATGAAAGAGCAAAAGATATTAGGAAGATTCTTGATATTGATTTTGCGTAGGTATTCTGGTCCACCAGGCAAGATGTTTATGAGTTTCTAATTACCTGTGAGGTTAGGCTTTGTAATTTGGCAAAGTTAAGACTCGTGGTGTGGATTACACTACTTTTTAGTTGGACATGGCATCCTGACATTGGTGAAGAGGTCATCTTGTTTCCAGGATAAGTGGATCTTCTCTTTTGAGATGGGCTCAATACTCCAAGATCTTCTTGAAGGAGTACATGCCTCGCAGTCTTAGGGATCAGTTCAGAGATTAGTTTTCAAGGTTGGAGTAGGGCTCCATGTCTGTTGTAGAGTATGAGGCTCCTTTTTATGATTTGGATAGGCATGCTACTTCTATTTTGAGTACTGAGTATGAAAGGTTTCATTGCTTTGTTTGAAGATTGGGACTTTCTCTTCGTATGTCTACACAGAGTTTGGTTGTTGTGGGTAGGTGTTTTGTTGAGGTTTCAGATCATGCTCATTTTATGGAAGAGATACATCATGAGGCCCAAAGGGACAACGATAAGTGGTGGTAATATCAGGGTAGGTTTGGTGGGAGTCATAGGAGTTCCTAGTGCAAAGAAAGTTGATCTCAGGGTTGATAGCCTCTGTGTTAGCCGTTTTAGCATTTAGGTCAGTTTAGTAGATCCCGTCTAGAAGAACTTCAGATAATCAAAGGAAGCCAGTCGATCTCTAGTGATCGTCTTAGCTAGGATTGTGGTCAGTCTTAGAGGGGTTCATCTTCAGGCTATTATAGTTGTAGTGGTTATTCTGGGTCAGGGAGATCTTTTGGTTTTAGTCAAGCTCCTAGGGCATGTTATAGTTGTAAATCTTTTAGCCACTTCTCGAGGAAGTGTCCCAGTGATGCTCATGCTGATTTTATTTTATTCGACATAGTAGATTTTGATGTGATACTGGCTATGTATTAGTTAACCCACTATCATGCGGTCTTGGATTATTTTGCCAAGACTGTTACCTTAGCCATGCCCAACATACCTCTAATGCTATGGTAAGGAGTTGTTAGTTGTGAGCTGATAGGGATTATATATTATATGTGTCCTAGGAGGATTATTTCAAGGGGTTATGAATCTTATCGTGCTTATATTTGTGATGTTAGTATAGAGAGTCTATCACTTCACTCTATTCTAGTAATTTGTTAGTTTTATGATATTTTCCTTACGGATCTACCTGGACTTCCTCTCACACATAGTATTGAGTTTTTTATTGATCTTGAGCTAGGCACCCAATCTATTTTTATGTGACCTTACCTTATGGATCCTAGAGAGATTAAGGAGCTTAATTTGTAGTTTTAGGGTATTCTTGGTGAGTTTTTCATTATACCAAGTGTGTCTCCTTGGGAGCTTTTATGTTGTTTGTGAAAAAGAAATATGGCATCATGTATATGTGTATTGATTATTGGCAGCTCAATAAGGTAATGGTAAAGAACTATTATCCTATGACTCATATCGATGATTTATTTGATCATCTTTATGGAGAAGTGATGTTTCCTAACATTGATTTTAAGGTCCAGTTACCATTAGTAGAGGATTCGGGTTGAGGTTCTTACAAAGACAACATTTAGCACCCGTTATGGTCATTATGAGTTCCCAGTGATGTCTTTTGGTTTGACTAATGCCTCAGCCACATTTATGGATTTGATAAACCAACTGTTCAAACCTTATTTGGATTCCATCATGATTGTGCTCATCTATAACATCCTTGTATATTCAAGGAGTAGAGAGGAGCTTTCTTAGTATTTAAGGATTGTGCTCTAGACTTTGAGAGATAATGTGCTTTTTGCTAAAATCTCTAAGTGTGAGTTTTGTTTTAAGTCGGCGACATTTATTGCGTGTATGGTATCTAAGAATGGGATTATGGTAGACCCAGTAAAGATTGAGGCTATTCATGATTAGGCCAGGACTATATCACCGACTAAGTTCTGTAGCTTTATTGGCTTGGTCAGTTATGTGCAATGGTTTTATGTGCAATGTTTATGCTTTATCAATGGATTTTGAATAAATAGGGTGAATGGGTATGGGAATTGGAATAGGGGTTAAGGTATTTATGCCAAATTGATATTTTAGGATGAAATTGGTCTTGGATAATTGTGTTCCCTGAACCCACTAGTGCAATTTGTTTTGAAATATGATTTGTCACTTGGTTTGGCTTCCTCATCTACACTATTGTATTTCATAAATGGTTAGAAGATTAAAGATGGATTTTGAAGGCCTTTTTGGTTATGTTTTGACTGAAATTAAAACCTTTGTGGTTGACGCATCCCCCAATTTGATTTGATAAACTAAAGAAGGTTGAGGCATTTCTCCAACTCGAATTAATGAAAAAAGAGAAGTGAGGCATTCCCCCAAGTTAATGGAATTGTAATGGCATTGTTATGAGCTTGCAAGTGAATGGTATAACGATACATATGGTGTTCTTTATTCTATAATTTTGTTGTTAATGAATAGATTGTCTGAAACTTGTTTTCTTTGGGCTTAACTAAGGTTATGTAGCTAAGACATGAAGGTATGGGTCTCGACTGACTTATGCTGGAAACTTATGTTTGCTGATGTGAGGGTTGGTCTGGATGACTATGTGCATGATTCAGACTATTGATATATTTTGTATCTAGGATTGACATCGGGTTGTGGCATTCCTTAGTATTCCTTAATACCTTTGGTTTGTGCGGCTAACATACATTGGGGCTCTTTTAGCAGGGGGAACTGAACCCATATACTGCGTGGGTGTTTATTTATGATGATTGAGTTACATAGTCCAGGCTAAGGTTTTAAATTGCATACAAAGCCTTGTTCCCCATCCCAGCATAATATATTATGTATGTACACTGTGTGCATGTGGATTTTATAATAGTTTTACTTGGCATTATTTTATCCCTTCCCTGAGTTACATGCTAGTGCTCATCCTACTAACCATCTTTGAATATTGTATCCCCATGTGATGTAGGGTCCAAAGTCACTTCTATTTTTTGGTGCATTAAAAGATTTCTGGTTTGTCAGCTATCAACTTTGAATTGGCGAGCTTCTATTCACCAAAAGGGTTATCATTTTAAGGTCATATTTCTTTGTGTCATAGACTACTGTTTGGTTTATTTTTGGCTATCGTAGGGGGCATGTGCCCACCTAGATTGATTTTTGATTCATAGAGGCTTTGTAGATTATTGTGGAGTGAGATCTGTTTGGATTGCTATTTTATTTGATTATCTACTTATCTTACTTATGTTTATTGGCTTTTTTCTGTTGTTGTTAAAATATATTAGAATTTTGTTGACTAGGCAAAAGGGGGGTCTCTGGTGCTATATGGACTTGGGATACCCTTCATGATCAAGCCTAGTTCGGGTCATGACAAAGTTGGTATCAGAGCCTAGGTTTGGTGTCATTAGGTGTATACAAAGCCGTGTTAAGTAGAGTATTTTATATGGGTGTGCAACACGCCACACTTATAAGAGAGAGGCTACAAGGTATTTAGAAATGTTTCCATTCTTTGTGATCTGCCTTTCGGCTATAAATTATAGGGTATTAAAATATCCCCTATTCTTATTTGTTCGCTTTTCGGACCATGCCTCCTTGAAGATCTGATGTTCGTGTAAACGCCTCTCTTCCACCCGAAGATAATGTGGATGGGACTCTTTCTAATAATAGAGTTTAGACTTGATCTAGGGTTCCTGCTTCTAATTTCCCTCGCAGAGCTCCACCAGTCCCCACTAGTCCTTCTCCCATTGGTGACACTCCTACTCAGTTACGTCTAGGAGATATTACTAATATTGGATTCTATCTTTCTATTAATCTGTTGACCCAGTTGATGACGTCTCAATCATATTAGTTGGGTCCTGTTAGTGCTGTTGTTAGTTATTATAAGGTTACTCAATTGGGAAAATTATGAGGCTCAATCCTCCAACCATTACTATCTCTAAGGTTTAGAAAGATCCTTAAGGGTTCATAGATGAGATGGAGATGATTTTCTATGTGATGCATGCTTCTAACTATGAGGGTGTAGAATTTATTGCAAATCAACTAGAAGATATAGCATATCAGTGGTATGAGGAGTGGGATTAGTCGAGGGGTGATGATGTATAGTTGGCATATTAGAATGACTTCTCTTGTACCTTCTTGGATCATTTCTTTTCTCAAGAGTTGAGGGATGCTAAAGCTAAGGAGTTCGTGAATTTGAAATAGGGTAGGATGACTGTGAAGGAGAATTCCCTGAAATTTAATTAGTTGTGTTATTATGCTTCTGAGCTAGTGTCTAGCATGAGGGTTAAGATGAGAAAGTTTATTTCAGGCTTGTCTTAAGACTTAGTGTTAGAGTGTAAGGTTTCCTTGCTAAATAATGACATGGATATTTCTAGGCTCATGGTCGATATGCAAAAGGTAGAAGATAAAAAAAATAAATAAGTTAAACTAGGAGAGAGGCAAAGTAAGAGATCCAGGAATTTTGAGTAGGGTGGAGGCCAATAGAAAAATGATAAAGATAGTAGGCAGTGTTCAAAAATAAGTGAGGAAATTTTGGTTCTTATTCTACAGATAGTTCTCCATATCCTAAGTCATCCGGTGATTATCTCTTCTACACTAGTAGTGGGTTTAAGGAACAAGATTCCCAATCTCAAGGTAGTGGTTCCCAGTTAGATCTATCACATCCTCCTTGCAAATTTTATGGATAGCTGCACCGTGTCCTTTGTGATGAAGGGAGGAATATATATGGCCAGCCTTGCCATATTCAGAGGAACTTTCCTGCAGGCGATGTTATTGTTTGGTCTAATAAGGTATCAGTTGTAGCTTCTTCAACACCTGCACCAAAAGTTGTTGTTGGTATACTAAAATTTTTATCTCATAATATATATTGTCTGCTTAATCCCGTGTCTACTCTCTCTTATGTGACCCCTTATGTGGCTATTCATTTTGGTTTTGGTCCTGAGAGTATTCCTGAGGCCTTTTCTATGTCTACCTTCATGGGTAACTCTATCAAGGGTAGACGTGTCTATAGGGGTTGTGTAGTATCTATCTATGATAAGGAGACATTAGTGGATTTGATAGAGTTAGAGATGTTAGATGTTGATGTTATCTTGGGGATGGATTGGCTTCATTCGTGCTATGTGTCTCTTGATTGTAGGACCCACAGAGCCAATGTCCATTCCCCGAATGAACCAGTGATTGAGTGGGAGCGGAGTTCCCTAGTTCCTATAGAAAAGTTCACCTCTTATCTTAGAACTTGGTAGTTGATTTTTAAGGGGTGTCTTTGTCATTTGGTCCAGGTTACAAATTCTAACTCAGAGGGTCCTTCTGTACAATCTATCCTTGTGGTCTGCGAGTTTATTGAAATATTCCTAGATGATCTTCCTGGTGTTTCTCCCGATAGGGAAAGACTTTAAGATTGAACTTGTATCTGATACCCATCTTTTCTCTACCCCTCCATTTAAGATGGCTTCAACTTAGTCAAAAGAACAAAAGGTGTAGCTGAATGATCTTCTTGATATGGGTTTTAGTTGTCTTAGTGTTGGTCGATGGGGTGCTCTGGTACTTTTTGTGAATAAATAAGATGGATCCCTTCAAATGTGTATAGATTACTGCCAATTGAATAAGGTGATTATGAAAAATAAGTATCATATTTTAAGAATTAATGATTTATTTGACCAGCTCCAGGATGCTAAGTGTTTTTCTAAGATTGATCTTCGCTTGGGTTATCACCAGTTGAAGATTAGGGAGGTGGATATCCCTAAGACTGCTTTTCGTACCGAGTATGGTCATTATAAATTTATGGTTATATCCTATGGTTTGACAATGTCTCGACGACAATTATTGATCTCATGAACTGGATATTTAGATAGTTCTCTTATTTGTTTGTGATTGTGTTCATCGATGACATATTGGTGTATTGTCATAGTGAAGAGGATCATGCCAGTCATCCCCATTTACTATTGTAGACCCTTAAGGATTAGCGATTATATGCGAAGTTTTCTAAGCATGAGTTCTAGTTGAAAGGGGTGACTTTTCTAGGTCATGTAGTTTCTAGTGAGGAGATCATGGTGGATCCACATAAAGTATAAGCAGTTAAGGAGTGGCCTAGAACCGCAACTCCAATCGACATTCGTAGCTTCTTGGGTTTGGTTAGATATTATAGGAGGTTTGTGGAGAGTTTCTCATATATTGCTGCTCTGTTAACTGACTCAAAAGAACATAAAGTTTATGTGGTTCGATGCTTGTGAAGGTAGCTTTAAGAATTTAAAGGATAAGTTGACGTTTACTCTGATTTTGACCCTACCCGAGGTTACTGATGGTTTTATGGTTTATTGTGATACACCCCGAGTAGGACTGCATTGTGTGTTGATGCAGCATGCCAACATGGTTGCATATGCTTCTAGACAGTTGAAGGTTCTTGAGAAGAATAATCCAAATCATGACTTAGAATTGTTGGCTATAGTTTTTTCCTTAAAGATTTGCCGTCACTATTTGTATGGTGTGCATGTTGACATCTTTTTAGACCATAAGAGCTTGCAGTATATGTTGACGCATAAGGAATCTCAGGCAAAGTAGATGGCTTGAGTTACTCAAGGAATATGACATGAGTCTTCATTATAATCCAGTTAAATCTAACATGGTTGTTGATGCTCTTAATAGTTTATCTATAGAATCTTATCTTATATGGATGATGAGAAGTGAGATTTGGTGAAATATATTCACCATTTGGCTAATCTTAGAATCTGTCATTTAGATTTTAAGAATGATAGTTTGACTATGCAAAAAGTGGTAAAGTCATATCTTGGTGTTGAGGTGAAGGAGAAATGGGCGTTGGACCCTATTTTGATGCAGATTAAGGATGATGGGGGTCAGCAGAGAGTTATGGTTATTGAGATTAGTGGTGATGGTATCTGCAGGTACCAAGGTATATTATGTGTTCCAAAGTTTGATGGGTTGCGAGAGAGGATCTTGGTTGAAGCTCATGACTCAAGGTACATTATTCATCCTAGTTCGATAAAGATTTATTATGATTAGAAAGAGATTTGTTGGTGGAATAATATGAAAAAAGGATGTGCCTAATTTTAAGGGTAAGTGCATAGTTTGTCAGCAAGTGAAGGTGGTGCATTTGAGGCCCAGTGGTATGTCTCAAGAGATTGAGCTGCTTGTGTGGAAGTGGAAGATGATTAATATGGACTTCGTTACTGGTTTTCTACAGTCAAGTTTTTAGTTTGATTTGATTTGGGTTATCAAAGATAGGATGACTAAGTCTACTCACTTCTTGCCAGTGCAAACTAGTTATCTAGTGAGGACAATGATAAGCTATTTATTGAGGAGATAGTTAAATTGAATGGTGATCCTATTTCTAATATTTAAGGCAGAGATATGAAATTTTCATCTCACTTTTGGCATTCATTTTAGAGAGGTTTAGGGACTAAGGTGAACCTTAGCCCAACTTTCCACCCTCAGATAGATGGACAATTAGAGATTACTGTTCATATTTTGGAGGATATTCTAAGGTCTTTTGTGATTAATTTTGATTGTATTTGGGTCGACCACTTGCCTTTCATTGAGTTGGCTCATAGTAACAGCTATCACTCTTGTATTCAGATGGAATTCGAGGCTTTGTATGGTAGGAGATGTCGCTCTTATATTTGGTGGTTCAAAGTTTATAAGACAATATTTTTCTCCTAGATCTAGTTCACCGAGCCATAGAGAAGGTTAAGGTAATTCGGGATAGGCTTAGAACCGCCAGAGTCGCCAAAAGTCCTATGCAAATGTGAGACGATGGATCTTGGTGTTTGCTGTGGATAATTTGGTGTTCCTAAAGATGCCTCCCATGAAGGGAGTGATGCAATTTTGTAAGAAGGGGAAGCTCAATCCCCGTTATGTTGGTTCATATTGTATTCTGAGTAGAATTGAAAACGTGGCATATGATTTGAAATTGCCCTCAAGATTGGATTCCATTAAACCCGTGTTTCATGTGTCAATGTTGGAGAAGTGTGTGGGTGATCCTTCTTTGGTTATCCCTATTGAAAGTGTTGGTGTGATGGATTATTTGTCTTACAAAGAAATTCAGTTAAGATTTTGGATAGAGAAATTCATAGATTGGGGACAAAAGGCATAGCTTCAGTAAAAGTCCTTTGGGGAAACCAAAAGGTAAAAGAACTTACTTGGGAAGCTGAAGAGGATATGAAGGCTAAGTACCCATTCTTGATCCACATGTCGGAAGAAAGTTCTTAAGGTACGAGTTTCATTTTCCTCTTGTTACATTCCAAGTTGGTCATTTGCTTCTGGCGTAGTCTTCTTATTTCTCGTGCTATAACTGTCATAGCTCATCATTCGAGGATGAATGATCCTAAGGGGGGAGAGGGGTAATGTAACACCCTTAAAATTTCATCTATTTTATTTTTGACCTTTCAGTGTTCGAAATATTAATTGTTGACCTGAGATGTGCTTAGGGATGTTATAAGGGTAATCTGGGTGAGTTTTAGAATTTTTGGAAGAGGTTCAAGGTGATTTTGGAACTTCAGGTAGTGAGCTTCCGCATTTTTTGCATGCCAGGAGGTTAACCTTTGTTATTTAGATGTGGCATAGAGGCAGTGTGCCTCTACAATAATACCACATCATGGAGGATAATCTTTGTGATAAGCGGTGTGGCATGGCAGTTAGCATCCATGATAAGACTGTGCCATGCTGCTATGTAAAAGTCATGCTTCTTATTTTATTTTCCTTAGGATGAGGGGTAATAAGGTATTTTCACCTATGTTTGACCTTTAAACATTATATGAGCCTGTATATATCAGTTTTCAAGGAAAAAAAGCTATTGTTTCACTCGTAATCACGAAACCTAAGAAAAGCTTAAGGGTTTCATCGTGCATTTGTCTTCCAGGTTCCAGGTTCCACGTTCCAAATTGCTTCAAAATTCTTGTACGTCTAAGGCATGTTACTATTCCCCAAAGCTTATTTTTTAAGGCATATATTTAAGTTGTTATTCATGTGATTTAATTGTGGTTTATGAATATAGGTTTAAGGGTTTTTGAAATTAATGTTCTTAAATTTGATTCCCATGGTTTAATGTGTAATGTTTATGCTTTATCAATAGTTTTTGAATGGATGGGGTGCATGGGTATGGGAATTGGACTGGCGGTCTAGGTATTTCTCCCAAACTGATATTTTGAACTTGAAATTGATCTTGGATAATTGTGTTCCCTCAACCAACTTGTGAAATTGGTTTTGAAATATGATTTGTCACTTGGTTTGACTTTTGAAATATGATTTGTCACTTGGTTTGACTTACTTATCTACACTATTTAGCCCATTGCATCTAGCTCTGGGCTATGGTTCGACTTACCTACTAGTGGGATAGAGTAGGTGCCATCATGACTCGTAAATTGGGTCGTGACACTATCCTAAGGAACTAGTTTAAATAGGTACAAGTCCTAAATTTAGAATAATAAGACTAGACACAACTTCCACCATGTCTGAGAGGAGCAAAAGATGTTGAAGATAGCTATCCACAACAATCATGAAACAAACACTGATTCCTAAAAAAGGCTATACCCTAAAAAAAGTTTAAAAAAAAGAGTAGCATCACTACAAATAACAAGTACTGATAGGTATCATCGGTTGGTCAAGATTAGATCACATAAACACAATATATAAATCATGAAAAGAAAACATGACAACTTATATATCAACTTATTTGGTAACACCTTCATCCATTTCATGTTATCTTTATCCATTCTGTTAACTAAGAGCATTTTCACTCTTATTCTTATTGATCATTCATCACCTTCACATCAACTTTCATCCATCATTACTCTTATGTATTTGATCTAAAAGTTATTAATCACGGTAAATGATTAATAATAAACACCTTGCAACAAATACAACTATGAACACGTATTATGATAAATATCCCATGTTTATGACACTTAGCCTTTTCAAGTAACTCTACAACTTTAGTAAAGTACAAGTCAAAAGACAAAAATTTAAGTCAAACCATGACCAAATGAACAACCCATACTTTAACAATATACAAGTCAATAAATCACGACTCTAACAATATCCAAGTCAACAAACCATGACTATTATAATATCCAAGTCAATAAATCATGACTCTAACCATTTTCAAGTCAACAAATCATGACCCTAACAATATCTAAGTCAAAAAACCATGACTTTAACAACAATAATCCCAATATATATGACAAGTCACTGGACCACACAAGAATCCCAAACATATTAAGTGACATCATAATTTGGTTTACTCAAGGAACCCAAAGTAAAAATCACAATATAACTTGGTCCACTCATGGAACCAATATAAACAGCAACAACAACAATAATTATATATATGGTCTACCTAAGGAAATGCCACACCCATACATACCTTATACTAACATGCTAAGGGTTTTATGCTTTCCAACTAATTGTGACCTACAGCGGAAGAGCTCTTATCCATGTGTTGTATCAATGTGGTACTCGATCCAACCAATAATCCTATCAATAAATCCCATGAAGATGACCAAATATTGGTACAAACTACAATAAAAATGGATATCACAATAATAACAACTATAAAAGAAATAAGCAATGATATTTGTATAATTAACAAGCCATTAGTATAACCTCATTATACATGATTAACACTTAGGATATCATTTATCAATTTCATTACTTAATTAATCATTACAATAATAGACAATCACTCAAATACTTAGTCAACTCGAGTCAATCAATACCTGTAAACAACAATCATACTTCAACACACTAAATCACAAGTTGATATAAATCATTAGTTTTATCAATTATAGCATGTTTGAAGATAATTACCCAACTTATTCAAGTAAGAATTACCAAGTTGTATTCATCAAATTCAAGTAGTCATTTTAGGAGAACACATTAAATCAAATTGATTCTAAAATCTAGTAATTCATTCATTAATCCAATCTCCCTTTATTCATCCTGAAACTAGGGATTCCGCCATTATATAGCAACCCTTACATTTAAGTCTTACTAGGTTCAAGACATACTCAATTATACAATCGTTCAACTCTATTTAACTTACAATCTATCTTTATTCATACATCTTTATACCTTTTACTTTAGGCCCTTAGGTGAAGTCACTACCTCCTTATACCATAATCAGTTCTCGTTACTAACCTTAATCAAAAGTATCCTATATTCCGACCACACATAATACCAAGTTCACCCTCTTATGGTAATTAGACTAAATAACTAAATTATGAGCTCACACCATATTATTGTCATCTATATCCACATTACAATCCACCATAGAATCATAAAAACACAAAACATTTATCAAGGATTCATACACTAACATATCAACACACAATTAGGTCCTTATTACATTAAATTCATGATTTATACATCCAAACTCTATGCATGTAGTCCTAAGAATGACTTTTCCCATCAAATCTACATTATGAATATAATTACTAAGCATAGTCTACTACTTATAAACCATAAACTACATGGGTGCCAAGTTGCTGCAACAACTAGCTATAACACGGAAGATCCCCTTTTTATTCATGTTTTCAAAGACTAATCATTTATCAAGCAACAATTATAGGAGTAATTAATAAACTACTCTTCAAACAAATACTTTAAAAATTTAAAGATATGGTCATAAAATTGATTTTTGTTGGATAAATTTATGTTATCAATAGAACAATCAAATCTTATAGCAAATATGCAATCAAGAAAAGGACTCTTAGCATCAACAAAAAAGTAAATAAGAAATCCAACTAAATAATAGCCGATAGATTAGGCTGAGATAACAATGCAGAACTCCATTTTATTAAAAAGTTAAAAAGACATTACAATTATATTTTTCCTCTAGAGAAATTTAATTAATTGTGAATTTATCTCTAATTTGAAGCTTTATTTGGGTATGAACTTTAGATTCACATTAATAAAGCTTAAGATATAACTTTATGATTTCCATCATCTCACTCCCAAAAAATTGATCAAGACAATATTTCACATAACTTGTCAATCAAATCACCAGAAAAAATAAAGCTTTTTATTTTTGTCTTCTTTAAAGCTTGTACCTGTAGCCAGGTCTTCACCAAACTGGATGAATGGAAAGGGAAAGGAATCAAGGAATATACCTGACGGGACTTATCCACCCAAAGCACTCACAAAATACTTTAAATTACATGATGCAAATGGTACTGGTTCAAAGTTGTGATCCCTATACTCTACATGCGTGGATTGATCTTCAATGACATAAAAGTAATAACTAAATTTTTCTCAGTTGATTAGCTAGCTACCTACAGCATAGAACAAATCATAATAAGAAATAAGGCTCTAATCAGAAGAAAATAAATTTTTCAAAATAAATAATAATGTATATGCAACTGAAGATTAGTTGAAAGGAAATCCATACCTCTGAATAGCACAGACGAATTAATAAGTTCATAGTTATACAACTCCCCTATGAAATGCATGTAAGGAATAAGTCTTTGTTGTATTCCATAGTCACTCAACTCTAATCCCACCCTGATCTCCTTCAAAATTTATAGAAATTACAAAGTGTAAAATTTTAATTACAAAAGCAACATAAGTATATGATTAAATTAAATTATATATACCAGCAGAACAGAGAAGAATGAACATAAATGAATCATAAAACAAACGTAACAGTTTTGAATTAAGCCTATTAGTTGATCGATTATTAAAGTGATTAAAGATACATAAGTCTTTCAGAATTATGTAACAAATTAATTTTAAAAGCAAGAGAATTGATATAAAGTTAATTTTATACAGTCGAGCTTGCCCGAGTTAACTCGTTGAGAAACAAAATTTATCTGATAATGTATATAAAGTGTCGCCATATCTATGACCCTAACGAAGTACAATAATAAAGAATTTTACTAAATAATTTAAGATATAATGATACAAATTTAACTTTACCTGAGTCGAGAACTTTCAAAAATAATTTTTTTATCTCCATGAGGTAGGGAGAAGATCTGCGTGCACTTTGATCTCTCCTTTTAATAGAATACCAAGTTTTCTATCGTTATAAATAATTTTAATATATAACTTCAAAAACTCAATTTTACCTAAATTGAGCATAAGGTAGAGGTAAGATCTGCAAGCACTTTGCTCTCTCCTCGAATAGAATTACTGATTTCTTTGAGCACTATGACGTGTTTTACCAGATTCAGAGTTAGTTTCTTATCTTGCATTGCTAGAAGGTACAACTCACTTATATATACTTGTCAGGAGAGCTCATATTAAATTTCTTTATTGTGTTTTGAGGGTGTTTGTTTAAATCCTGATCATGTTACTGATTCATGTAGTATTAACATATTGTACCTTGCTTACTTTGCTGTTGATTATTCTTTTAGTATGAACTCAGCAGGACTGCTTTCAGTATTGTATTGATGGAGTCACGAACAACTATCATCGATCCGTCCAAATTTTTCAGAAACAACCTCTTTATCTCGATGAGATAGGGATAATATCTGCGTCCAATAACTTCAATAGTATGACGTTTTTTAAAAATATTATCTCAACCTCATTCTAATTCTTAAAAAGTATAAATACTATTATTTATATGAACAACATCTAAACAATAACCTATATTATGTTATGAAATTTTATGTCAATATAATGAAATTTCTTATCATCATTGGTAGAGTCCTACCAGCTGCTTTCATGATAACCATGCTTGAACGTATTTTTGGTAGAAAGGGCTTAATATCAAAATTCTATTTCCTTTTTCCTAAAAAGATTAGAAAGGGGTTGAATAGTAATTATATTCCATACGTACATATTTTATATAAATATTTATTTTTCATAAAGTTTGCAAAAATAATGTAAAACTTATTTTTTATTTTTTATTTAAAAAGATTCAATGTAATACTTACCTTATATTTTAGGATTCCTAATTTTAGAAAACGTCTTATTATATTTGTTAAAGTTTTAATCCCATATATTTTAGGATTCAATATCATAAATATAATTAAATAATAATTTAAGGAAAAAGGTGAAAAGACGATTTTGACTAAAGTAAGAACTTTTAATGAAGGGCAAAATGTTCAAATCACTTTTGTAAGATCTTCACACTTTTAATATAGATATAGATTATAGATTATAGATGCCTATTTATAACAAACCTTTATTAAAATATTTATTGTCAATCTAATGGTCACATATTTCTTACAATTTTGTAAGTAACATTACTAATGAAACGGATATGTATTTCGTATTATTACTGTTATCATGTAATGAAGATACATCTCATGTTGATATCAAACTAAATATGATTATCACCACTCCCTCAATATGAAACAGAGTCAAGAGATAACTAGTTATAAACTGTCAGAGTTTTACTTGTACAAAATAACATTGACATTTTATGAATAATAAACAATACCAAATATGAGTGATAATATTTCTTTTATAGTGTACCACATATATTCTCACACTCAGTACAGAATTGAAGTACAATTAGTCGTGGCAAAGAAAGGAAAATTTTATGACGGCAAGACTCAACCAACGAAAGTTGTGAGAATCTCCGTCCGTTACTTGACAAGTAGAATATGGATCCTACCAGTACCTTTATTTGCCCACATTTTCTTCCTCTTTCACTCTTTTTACTCACTTTTATTATTTCTGTTCTACCCAACTTAAAATAGCAAGAGAAAAAAATTACGATGGTACAAAGTTATTTAATTTTATATTTTTTTTCTAAATTGAGCAGTAAAATTCTATAATTCAATCTATGGATATTTAGTTGACATTTGGCCATGAAAATTAAAAACATATTTACTTTTTTTGAAATTTTTGGATTTAAAATTGAAGTTGTGTTTGGTCATAATAATTGGAGCTAATAATTTAGAATTCAAACATATTTTATAAAAAATATAAATATGACTTGAACTTGAAATATAATTTAAATGGGGTTATTCTATGAAAACAAAAATTTTAAATTTTTTTGAAAGAAAATTTAAAAGTAAAAAAAACAAAGAAAAACAAATAAACAGATTTCCAAAATCTCAAATACATTTTCAAGTTGTGCTTGGTGTTTTTATGGTCAAACAAGAATTTCAGAATAAAGTAAATATATATTTCAGAATAAGGTGAATATAATTTATGGCCAAATGGATCCTTCGTAGGCATTTTACATAGATTTCATATATACATGTGTGTGTGTGTGTGAGGTTAGAGTTGTGTTTGATGTACTCTTTACAAAAAATATTTCAAATAATATTAATAAATGAATTTACTTAAATAAAACATAAAAAGTAAAAATGAACTGAAAAAAAAAATATCGTAACTTATTTTTCAAATTTGGATACCCCTCCAAGTTGGATTAGAAGTTAAATACTGATTTTTAAATAAAGTGAAAAAAGATTTCAAAAAAAAAGTTTTTGTTTTCAATTTTTATAAATCTGCAAAACCCTATATGTGATTAGATTACACATATAAATAAAAACACGTACGAAATATGTTTAGAGTAATTAGCATTTTCCATGTTTCATAGAAAGAAAAAACTTTAGCATTTTTGCGACATTTATTACTCCCTTTGAACAATAATAATTATCCATATTAATAAAAATAAATATCCAACGGTGTTTGTCTAATTTAAAAAATTAATGAATTATTTTTTGTCCATTTCGTTTTGGCTATTAGACACTATTCATTACTCAATTTCATTACTAAAGAACTAAATCTATTATATTCAAAGAATGATATAATAAAATTATCCTAAATTCTTATTATCTTTTAATTTATGTGTTAAGTTAATAGTGGATAAATATTATTGGGTGAATAGTATGGGAGAGAAAACAACCAACAAAAATGAATAAAGAAAGGCAGAGTGTAGGAACAAAGTCCATGTGAGACCCATATTTCCACTTTTCAAACAAAGGATAGAGACACACAATTTTTGTTGGTTGAGTTTCATCCATCATGAAAATTTTAGCAAAGAAATATTGTACCACATATATTCAAACACTCAGTACAGAATTGAAGTACAATTAGTCGTGGCAAACATGATTTAAGCATAACACTAAATACAATTGAGCTATCTCAAATTTCACAAATCAGAAGTGAAAATTAAAAATCATCATTCTCCAGACTTAAAAGAGTTCTTTGATATTTGAGAATATGACCATAAATATATTTTTATTCAAATTAAAGTAAATCATTTAGGGAGCGTACCTCGCATGATTTTCATAACAGAAAATTAAAATCATACCAAAGTAATCTTGGTTGATTAAAGCATTATGTTGATAACGTGTTATAAAATATAAGCAATCTATAAAATAATATAAAGCAAGATGGAGATAAAAGATATGAAAGAAAATGTCATTCTTATATCTTTCTTCCTTCTTGTAGTGTTCCATTCACAAAGATGCACAACACCCTTTTATAGGGTATAAAATCACTGAATGCTACCTCTCTTTCTGAGAGTACTAATAAGTACCTTATACAAGTATTAACACCATACATGAATATCTTTAGGATATCTAATTCAATTAATGAATTCATAACAGAACAAGTATTTTTTATAATATATAAAAAATAAGCATTGCACACGATAAGGGGTAAAGAATATGTATTATACATAGTTAAAGGCGAGTTTGATTTTTACAGCAACGAAGAGGGTAAACGGTTTCGACTTTCTCAATATATATACACGTCTGCCATGTGCATTTCTGTGGTCTGCCTAGGGATTTGGCACTTAATATATGGTCCCATAGTGTGATCAGTTAGTTTTTGTTCCTTCTTCTTGTTTATTATTCTTGGTGGATGATGAAGATATGATGAAACTTTTATATTGAAATATGCAGCATAAATATATGGTGCATGTCTTTTTGACTTAAAAGATGCATGCATGTGACGTGAGTCCCTTTCCTTTCGTTGGATTTTTACCCAATTTCGGGCAAAAGTATGGCAGACAATTCATTGTACTGGCTGATGACAATCACAGTTTTGAAGATCTGGCCGTTCTCCTTAAGTATATTTGTCTCCTCTGTTAGGTTTAATTTCTTGTCATTTGTTACACCACTGCAATTCCCAGCTATTTGTAGCTGTGAAAAAGTAGAAAAGGATATTCAATGGGACAGATATCTGAGATATGTCTTGCCCACTATAAATAAAGAGAACAAACAAGGAGGAGAAAGATTAAGATCAGAGAAGTTAGAAGATTCGAAGAATTTTATTTTTTTTTTTAATGTTTTCCTTTTTTTTTGGTATCACTTAGATGCTGACAATAACTATGCAAGGCAGATAAAAGGGCAGAAGCAATTTATGCTGACTGATTTTAAGGAATCTGAAGGAAAAATGTAGAGAAGAAAATATATTCACAAATATGAAGACGAGATGAAGTTGTGGAAAGAATAAAACAATAAAAAGAAGACTTCCTTTCGTCTCCATGTTTAACTTAGACGTAGCTTCCTTTTCCTTTTTTGGTGGGGGTGACCCAGTGTCGAACCAAAACATAGAACAAGCATTAGCTCTCCCTTAAAAGAAATCATAGGAAGTTACATAGTACAGTTCACTATCCTCTTTTGTATTTCCTTGATTGAAATTCAGTTAAATATAATACATCTATTGTTGGTGTAATGTTAAGCCATTTTGTCCAGTTTATGTCTACTGCATGTACTTTAATATAATAATTTTGATATTAAAATGCACCAACATATAATACTATCTTATTGTTTTCCCTGGAATTGAAGAAAGAAGCCAACTATCTATAGCCTAGGGAATTAGATAAAACGCCAAATAAGAATTCGAAACATAGAACGGTATAGTTATAATCTGGCATGTTCAGTATATTAGGTCAAGCTAGCTAGAAGCTGGGGGCAATGAGGTTCATGACTGGATGGAGTGTCAACCAGACACGTTTTCAAGAATATGCCTCTTATGACAATTTGAGTGACTCAGATACTCCACTTAGTTAATGAACAGTTAATTACAGGAACTCTGCATTATCCACATCAACTCCCTACTTCAACTCCCAAGTTATGACCCCAAAAACTTGCCCATTTTCTGCCTATCTTGGTTTGTTTAACATGGGAGAGGGAACGATGGATAGTTAGACGGGAGTTTCTAAGTCGTTGGTAGACGGTCTAAGCAGGGGCGGATCTACAGGGGTTAACGGGTGCATGGCACCCGCAAACTTCAATCGGATAACTCTATATATATATATATATATATATATTTTTTGAATAAAACCGGTATATTATTTAAGTGCCACCCGATGCAGCAGTTGAGGAAGTCGTACCAGTAGCAAACGCGCTGAAATTTCACATAGTATACCAGAGTTAAGTTCACACGCCAGTAGTATTTTGTTACTTTTTGTTCGTTATTCTATTTTCTATAAGTTTTTTTCCTCTTGACTTAATCTTTGTTTGACTCCTTTCTTTGGGTAATCTTTGGTTAAGAATTTTTAACTTATAGAACATAATTGAAGATTCTTTCTTCCTTCAAATTTATATTTAACCTCTCCTCGTAAATCATAATAATGATGTTTGGCTTGATGTTATAATTTCTTAACAATAGAATTGAAAATATTCATTGAATGTTGGCAACTATTTTGTACTTTCACGTTGACTGATAAGTTGAATTTAACTCTTGTTTACACAATTTATAGTAATAACAATAACAACGACAATAAACCCAATGTATTCCCACATAGTGTGGTCTGATGAGAGTAAAATGTATGTAGTCCATACACTACCTCCGGAGAAGTAGAAAGGTTGTTTTCGGTAGTATTTATAATAATAATCGCATTTTTATTATTTGATCTATTTGTCTATACAAACTGAAAACACAAATAATCAAATCGAAACCCAAAGTCTATAAAATCGACAAAATATTTATCTTATTTGGGGCAGTGTAAATAGCAAAACGTAAAGCAAAAAATTAATTGATTTCCAGCTGAATTCGTAAAAATTAGGTTCTTCGATAATGTTTTAATGAAATTTTCCATCAAAGATATCTTACTAACAAGCCAAATTCCAGTGAGACGCCCATAAAAATTATCCTTTTTGAGTAGTAGCTTTAACGTTAAAAGTGACATGGCACCCGCAACCTCGAAATCCTAGATCCGCCTCTGGGTATAAGGCGGGTTGTCCCACAATTATATTTGATACTAAATTTATACCATATTTAGTCCACAACAACATACCCAATGTATTCCCACCTAGTGGGGTCTGGGGAGGGTAGAGTGTACGCAAACCATACCGCTACCTCAAGAGAAGTAAAGAGGTTGTTCTCGATAAACCCCCGGCTTAGGACCAATAATAGTATAACAAATATAAAAAGTAAGCGCATATAAACTAGTATGGTACACAAAACAAACTAACAGTATAACAAACACAAAAATAAATGTATAATAAACTAGTACGGGATGCAAAAGAGCCAACACCACTAGCCCCAAACTACAGCCACAACACTACGAACCAGAAACTCCAGACCCAAAGGAGCACTCCCCTATTACTACCTCCGCGCTCTCACCTCCTAACCCTCTACCCTAATCCGCGTCATCCACACCTTCCTATCAGGGGTCATGTCCTCTATAAGTTGTAATTGATCCATATCATGCCTAATCACCTCCCTTCAATATTTCTTCTGTCTACCTCTAGCCCGCCTAAAACCATCCCTAGCCAGAGTCTCACACCTCCGCACTGGAGCATCAGGGCCCTTCCTCATCACATGCCCGAACCAACGTAGCCTCACTTCTCGCAACTCATCCTCCACCGAGGCAACTCCTACCTTCTCCCGAATAATCTCATTCCTCACCCTATCTTTCCTGGTATGTCCACACATCCATCGCATCTCCGCCACCTTCACCTTTTGGATGTGGGAGTTCTTAACTGGCCAACACTCCGCTCCATACAACATAGTCGTCCGGACTACCACTCTGTAGAACTTACCTTTAAGCTTCGGGGGTACCTTCTTATCACAAAGGACTCCCGAAGCGAACCTCCACTTCAACCACCCTGCCCCAATACGATGCGTGACATCCTCGTTAATCTCACCATTACCCTGAATTATAGATCTCAAATACTTGAAACTCTCCCTCTTTTGGATGGCTTGAGAGTCTAGCTTCACAACCACTCCATCTTCTTGCGACATATCACTGAACTTACACTCCAAGTACTCCGTCTTGGTTCTACTTAAGCGAAAACCTTTAGATTGAAGCGTCTGTCTCCAAATTTCCAACTTATCATTAACTCCACCCCGAATCTCGTCGATCAGAACCACATCATCCACAAATATACACCGTCTTGGTTATACCATGTTTAGTCAATGATAAAAATTTATTCCGCAATTAATTTATACCATCAACCAAACATGGTATAAATCTAATAGTAAACTTAGTCTTGAAATATCCCATTCAACATGGGCTTATTTTATAACACATCCTATATACTATAATCCCAGGACTATAATCTTGAAATAATTTATTCCACATACCAAATGACTCTTGTATGAGGCAGACTCTTATACAACAATTACCCTGAAAGCTAAGGGGGCAGTCATAAGATTCTCGCCTCCAACAAAGGCAGCCTTTTCTTCAATATTTTGATAAACAATATTACCAAAGTTGAAAAAGATTTTGTTGAAACTCAAAAAGTTTCAGCAAATGCCCACCTTAAAGATCCAACACAAGTTCAAAGACACCAAGTACCATGAAACCATAAAGACGGCCATAGAGCATTGGAAACAACCTTTCCTTTAAAGTTACACGAATAAATCACAAGAAATGATTCAGACTTCCAAAAAGAAAAAAGAAAGGCAAACTAAAGTAGAAACACATCAAGACATCTGGAAGCTACTGAGCCTAAGACTTAAGTCAAATGTATCAAATAAAAAATCAAAAAAATTGAATATCATGTTTTGGATGTTAAACATGTGTCAGTCTATGAACAATTCCAATAAATAAGTTTGGGAGGGCGATTGCACAAGTTGGCAATGGAATCAAAATGTACTGCTGCTCTCACTGGCAGAAATAGAAGGTGCTTCAGTTTTGACAAGATGCATACCCCTGCCACCAATCTCGAGACCCTGAAAACGGCCAAGGGGATCCTGTTGCATTGTATCTGGGAGAGCCTGCACATGGCCTGCAGGTAAACGGCGATGAGGAGCCAACAAGCTGTCCTGGAGGGAATGAAATTGCTGCATCTGTATGTTCTGGGATTCATTGGGTCCTGGCTGTAGTTGATGGGAAAAGAATGCTGATTGGTTATATGGAATGTGCTGCATCCCCAAATTGTATGCATCTGAAGAGGACAATTCTCCAGTAGCCATTTTAAGTCTTTCCACTTCCTGCTTCAGGGCTTCATTCAGAGCTGTATCATAGGAACAACATAACACAGATATACAGCATTAATAACTGTTCACTGATCTCATGATAAATGAAATTAAATATAATCTCAAATTGTTATTATCTCAATAAAGCAGGACAGAGCAAGCTTTCAAACTTTCTATTTGTTGATTAGGAAAGTAACAGTAGATTCAGTGTTGCTATCTATCTGGTCAATCAAGAGGTGAAATAAGTTTCAAGATGATGTTAAAATGATGAGAAACATAAAATTCTGGAAGGCAATGGAAAAGATGAAAAAGATAATCATACCATCACGTAACTGAGCTTGTTGTGCCATAGCTTGCAGACGGAGCTTAAGCTCTGTATTCTCATTAGTAAACTGGGTCGTATCCCGCTGCAGAAGGAAAGATCCATCAGATATGAAGTACCGATTATTGCGAGGGAGATAAAAATTCACTAACCAACATCTCAAAACTTCTGTCAGTTTGAGGCATGTATGTTTTTCCCTTTATATATGCCCTACACCCCCAATGATAGTCAGATTATTTCAGGGGATATTATTTGCAAAGCCCACTAGAGAATTCTTGCCATTGTATTGAAAACTTAGTTCAGAGGAAAAGACATATTTTGCTAAACAAGTAGCTGAGAAAAGGTAATATCATTTAAATGAAAGAAGTTAGTTCTTATGTGTAAACACAGCTAATTTTTGGACAAAATGGACGGTCGCAATGTTCTGATGATCAAATTCAATCATCAAACCTTTTTATAGAGACAAGAGTCTTAGCTGATTTCACAAAATTTGTGAACAAACCTATGAATTTTATCACACATATTGCAAGTTCTTGAAAAGGAAAAATTACCTGGAAAAGGGTTAATTGAGCAGAAAGAGTGGTTGCTTCTGTTTGAAGGGTCTGAACCTTTCTCTCAAGTTCAGTTATGTAACGGGCTTTCCTCTCTTTCGAGCGAGAAGCAGACTGCCGATTCGCCAAAATCCTGTACAATATTCTCAAAATCAGAAACATAACATGGTATTGTATATGTGTTGGACTCGGTGGAGTATTGACTTAAATTTTGAGACAATGGTGCATTCTTAGATGCATCAAAGTGCTGCCGATTCGCCAAAATCCTGTACAATATTCTCAAAATCAGAAACATAACATGGAATTGTATATGTGTTGGACTCGGTGGAGTATTGACTTAAATTTTGAGACGATGGTGCATTCTTAGATGCATCAAAGTGCTGGAGCCCCTTGCTGTAAATAGAAACAAATTTTCCCATTGGTAGTGTGTGCACTTCTTAGACGAGGCATTTTAGTAGATCCAACAAACTACATAGTTTTCCCGAAAAATAGCCAGACAAAACAAAGCTACTTCAATTCTAGTATTCAGCACAAGTACTAGAATAGGAGGAACGATTTGCTACAGACTATTCGACTATTCGCTTTTAACCTTGTTATCTCACAATGAGAAGCTATCTACAAATCATTTGTTCAAGGTAATTTCCAGGATAGCTTCTGTAACTTAATACCATGAAACCAAAAGGGCAGCCCGGTGCGCACTAAAGCTACCGCTATGTGCGGTGTCCGGGGAAGGACCCCACCACAAGGGTGTATCGTACGCAGCCTTACCTTGCATTTCTGCCAAAGACTGTTTCCAAGGCTTGAACCCGTGACCTCCTGGTCACATGGCAGCAACTTTACCAGTTACTCCAAGCTCCCTTTCAATACCATGAAACCAGTCTCACATATTTTCAGAGCACCACCAATGTTAAAACAGAGGCTTTAAAATATGTAATAATCCAGTGTGATATGGAAGGAACCTGTCCTATTAATACCAGGTAGCAGCTTTTACACCTGTAGATTTGGAAGTGAAATAGTAAATCAACATATATTTTAGCTCTTGGCAAATTGGATCCAACACAAGCAATTTGTCACTTGTGTTCTTTCTTTTCCAGTAGTAGCTCAAAGTTGTCGCATGTGTTCTTTCTTTTCCATTAATAGCTCAAGAAAACAGATGATCTCCTTTTGCTTACTAAAAGAAAGAAAAAAGCAAATGATATCCGTCTGAGCAGCCACCAAAATTCACTACAGATCATAAAACTCAGCACTGTAATATCCGGAGATTATTGTCTTTCAAGAAAGCAGACAAAATTCCTTGTCCCGTTGTCATTTCTAGGGTTTCCAAAATCATGTGTCAACTGTGTAATTAGGGGTGGCAAACGAGCGGGTCGAGTCGAATATGAGTTCATTAAAAATGGGTAAAATAAAAATGGATAAAATAACCGACTCAACCCATATTTGTAATGGGTAAATATGAGTTTACCCAATGGATAATATGGGTAAATATGGATACACATATTGTAGTAGAGACCACGTTAAAAGCTTCAAAAGCCTCAAGGGAAAATTTTCTTACCCCAACCGCCACACACCCCACCCCCACAATAAACATTACTAACATTTTAAATTTGTTTTTTAAAATAATTTAAAAGATTTTTATCACCCCACCCCTTGCTCCAGCCCCTAACCTCACCCCACCCCCCACCCAATTTTTTTATAATTTGTTTTTATGTTACCACCGCCCTCAACCCCCACACGAAAAATTGTAAATTTTTTTGCTACCCCACCCCCTACCACGATCACCCCAAAAAGAAATGTAAATTTTTTTGATTTGTTTTTTTCTTTTTTTTTTTTTACTAACCCACTCCCTAAAATATTAAAAAAAAAATTATCCCCCCC